>NW_026860068.1:0-15000 GCF_026571515.1 Ruditapes philippinarum
ATTTTACATATATATATATACATGTATATATATATACATGTATATATGGTCATTTTAATGCACAAATCTGAGAAAATTCAGTAATTTAACCTTCAAGGTCAAGGGTCTTTAAAGAGCCCAAGTGTTTGATAAACACCAAGGTCATTGTCCTTAAGAAGTTCTGTTATAATATGAAGTTGATCCTCCCTTCAACAATAGCAAAGTTTACAGCCAGTTACAGCCAAAACAATGAAAATTCAATAACTTGACCTTCAAAGTCAAGGTCATTTATGAGTGAATGTCAGGTCTGTCTGGTTATTTTTAAGGGTTATCCTGAAGATTATTATGTTCAAGTTTGAAACAATCCATTCAAAAATAATAATGTTACAGAAGCCAATGCAATAGCCAAAAAAAATGAAAATTTCAATAAATTGACCCTTCAAAGTCAGTGAAGGTCAAGGTCTGTCCTGGTTATTTTAAGGGGATATCCTTGAAGATTATAATGTTTCAAGTTTGAAGACAATCTATTCAAAAATAACAAAGTTACAGCCAATAATAGCAAGAACAAGCAAAATTTGGACTTTTGACCTTGAAGGTCAATGTCATTTATGGATGAAGGTCAAGGTTAGTGTGGTCTACTGAAAGGTCTTGTCCCAAGGATTGTTGTGGCCAAGTATGAAGACAATATACCATGAACTAAAAAAGTTATGATCCAGGTACAAGTTTGTGGAGGGCAAAGGCAACGCCGCCGCCACGACTATCACAATACCTCTACTTTAAAAAAAAAAATTCGAGCTAAAAATACATTTTGATAGTGTTTACTCAGGGATTATCATGTTGGGGGCAGGATCTGACCCCAAGCATCTGTGGTTTATCATATTAAATACCCCCTTCTTAAAAACTTCTTTCTATTCACACGAGTGGCTCTATACACAGGTTTAATTGTAAAATTGAATCTTGTAAACATGTTATAAAAAAACAGAATGTTGTTTTGTTAAACACAAATGCCCCCGGCTCAGATTCTTGTCGTAAGTAGCAATATTTGCAAAAAATGTTTACCCATTCACTCTCAGTTATGGACAGAAAAATTGTCCCAAAAAATTGTAAACACCAAGTTATATAGCTTGACAAAGTCATGGCATTTCCGTAAATTGAGAAAAAATATAAGTTTGCCAAGTCAATTGCTCTCACTTGTGAAGTTGAAAAATATTCAACTTTCAATGCAAGTTATCTTCCTACCAAATATGAAAATACATCTGTCATTAAATAAAGGCTGTATGGGCAAAAGTGTAAAAATCTATTTTGAGCACTTGTGACCTTGACCAAACTGACCCCTAACTCTATCCAAAAGGAAAAATACCATGGAAGTTATCTTCCTACCAAATATGAATAACATCTGTCATTAAATAAAGGCTGTATGGGCTAAAGTGAAAAAAATCTATTTTTAGCACTGGTGACCCTTGACCAAACTGACCCCTTACTCCATCCAAAGGAAGAATATCATGCAAGTTATCTTCCTACCAAATATGAAATACATCTGTCAATAAATAAAAGCTGTACGGGAAAAAGTGTAAAAATCTATTTTTAGCACATGTGACCTTGACCCACTGATCCCTACCCCAATCAAAAGGATGAATACCATGTAAGTTATCTTCTTACCAAATATAAAATATATATGTCACTTAATAAAGGCTGTATGAGCAAATGTGTAAAATCTATTTTTAGCACAAGTGACCTTGACCCACTGATCCCTACCCCAATCAAAAGGATGAATACCATGCAAGTTATCTTCCTACCAAATATAAACAAGAGCCTGGTTGAACCGGGTGATGCTCCCCGAATAGGTTTTGGACACAGGAAGGTATACCTCTTGTTGTGTCAGAGTTATGACACAGACAAAGTTCAAAGTGTAAAAACAACCCAAATATTGTGCACAACACATTGTCTCAATATGGTGATCATTTTTGTGAAATAGTTGTAAAATCCGACTTCAAATAACGAAGTAATGCGCCAGACATGATTTTGCTGCAAGGTCATGCTGTGACCTTGACCTTCAAGGTAGGGACCCAAATGTTGCGCGCGACACGTCATCTCAATATGGTGATCATTTCTGTGAAAAAGTTTTAAAATACAACTTCAAATAACAAAGTAATGGGCGGGACACGATTTTGCTGCAAGGTCATGCTGTGACCTTGACCTTTAAGGTAGCGACCCAAATGTTGCGCGCGACACATCGTCTCAATATGGTGATCATTTCTGTGAATTATTTTTAAAATCCGACTATAAAAAATGAAGTTATGGACCGGACACGATTTTGCTGCAAGGTCATGCTGTGACCTTGACCTTAAAGGTAGCGACCCAAATGTTGCGCGCGACACATCATCCCAATTTGGTGATCATTTCTGTGAAATAGTTTTAAAATCCGATTTCAAATAACAAAGTTATGGGCCGGACACGAATTCGAGACGTACGTACGTACGTACCGACTGACGGACTGACGGACGGACAACCTGACGACTATATGCTCCCCCGAAAATTTTCGGGGAGCATAAAAATATCTGTCACTTAATAAAGGCTGTATGAGCAAATGTGTAAAAATCTATTTTTAGCACTGGTGACCTTGACCCAACTGACTCCAACAAATTTTATGTTTCTATCAATTATAAATAACATCTGTCCATAGAATAAGGTTAATACACCTGTAAAAATGTAAAAATCTATTTTTAACATTGGTGACCTTGACCCAAATGACCCCTTACTACACCCAAAAGAAGGAGGACCTCCCTTGGCATGTTTGTATTAAACTAAGACATTAAATAACAAGAGGGCCATGATGGCCCTGAAGTCGCTCACCTGTATATAGGCCCCCAGAGTGGGGCCAGTTTAAACCCCAGGACTTTTATTTGAACAAACTTTGTAGACACCCATTAGAAGATGTTTCATGCTAAACATCTAAGGTCTAGCTCGTTGAGTTTTTAAAAAAAAAGATTTTTTAAGTTTTAACTATACACACATAGTTAAAAGCAATGACACCCCGGGGCGGGGCCAGTTTTGTCCCAAGGGCTTTTATTTGAACAACTTTGAAGACACTCACTAGAAGATGTTTCTTGTTTAATATCTAAACTCTAGCTATTTGGTTTTTTTTTCAAAGAAGATTTTTCTAAGTTTTTGCTATACACATAAATAAAATCAATGACCCCCGGGGCGGGGCCAATTTTGACCCCAAGGGCTTTTATTTGAACAAACTTTGTAGACACTCACTAGAAGATGTTTCATGCTTAGTATCTAAACTCTAGCTATTTTGGTTTTTCAAAGAAGATTTTTTAAGTTTTTACTATATGCATATACGGTAAATCAATGACCACCGGGGCGGGGCCAATTTTGACTCCAGGGCTTTTATTTGAACAAACTTGATAGACACTCACTAGAAGATGTTTCATGCCAAATATCTAAGCTCTACCTATTTGGGGTTTTTTTAAGTTTTTTCTATTGGTTGCCAGAGTTCTGCATGGAATTAAATTCTTTGAACAATTTTTAAAGGTGACCACCAAAGGAACATTCATGTGAAGTTTGGATGAAATTGGCTCAGCGGTTTATGAGGAGATGTCATTTAAAGTAAAAGTTAACGGACGCCGGACGGCCGGACGGCGGACGAAAAGCGATCACAAAAGCTCACTCTGTCACTTTGTGACAGGTGAGCTAAAAAATAAAGGCTGTATGAGCAAAAAATGTTTATATTTATTTTTTAAACCAGTGACCTTGACCTTGACCCTAGAGTTACTTACTCCACAAAAAAATTAGAGGACCATCAAAGGTATCCACCTACTAAATATGAAAGATATCATTAAAGAAATTAAGCAATTAGGAGAAATTTAAGATAAATCCAACCTGCCGAAATAGGTTAACCAGACAAGGCCCTATTTTCAAAGTGATAAAAAGGGAAATAACAGGGAAATATGGATGACACAGTTATATAACTTGGCAATATCATGTACTTTGTATTGATAAGTAAGTGTGGAAATTATAAAGCCATTAGTATAGATAGAACTTAAGATATTTCCAACTTGCTGTTTTAGGTTAACGATTATTCATTTTCTAAATGCTGAAAAGGGCAATAACTTGGTAAATATGAAAGCCAGAGTTGTGTAACTTGCCCAGATCATGTACTTTGTATTGATTATTAAGTGTGTAAACTAAGAAGCCATTGGTACAGGTAGAACTTAAGAAAAATCCAACTTGCCGTTTTAGGTTAACCTCGTACGGACAGACGGACAGAGGGACGGTTCAATTGCTATATGCCCGGGGGCATAAAAAACAACAAACAAACAGCAGGAATCTCAGTAAGGTCAAAATTTCACGTTGCAGACTGTTTGACCAAAATTTTTCTGAGTCAAATCAGTTTTTTCTTGTGTTATTTTTCTACATGAATCATATTCATGTTTCAAAAATTACTGTTTGGGAAGTCATTTTGAGTAGATTTTCAAGTTTAAATTGATAATATTGTGAGGTTAGGTAATTTTTAAATTACGTAAGCCTCTTGCTTAGTTAACAAAATGATAAAGATGATTAAGTATTACTAGCACCATGGATAATTACCATAATTATTGTTCCATTTTCACTTACATTTATTGAGGTCAATATAATAA
This sequence comes from Ruditapes philippinarum, assembly GCF_026571515.1. Lineage (NCBI taxonomy): Eukaryota > Metazoa > Mollusca > Bivalvia > Venerida > Veneridae > Ruditapes > Ruditapes philippinarum. The sequence continues at coordinate 4,626 of NW_026860068.1, forward strand.
TAATAATAACAAGAGCTGTCGGAAGGACAGCACGCTCGACTATTCTAAGTGCTTGATAGTAAAAGAGCCTTGATAATGTTAAATTTTTTAAGTTCACAAAAGGGCTAATTTTTATAAATTCATGTTATAGGCCTTAGAGAGAGTCTAATTATACAGTATTGGCTTGACTATTCGGAAGGTAATGTCACAAGGGTGTTTTATTGAATATAATAATACTAATTACCTATGAATACATAAATTTGACAGACAAGGTACAAAGGCTTGTTATTAAGATGTTTTATCAAGAAATCACTGCTTTATTATTATGAATGCATAAAATTGTCCCAAAAAAGGCACAAACTCTTCAGTAGTTATTGAGATAACAGCTTACAAACAAAACTTTACCATGAATTTCTAAGTTGAAAAAGTGGAGAAAAATCAGCCTAAATGCAAGATAGAATTATGGATCTTTGTCAGTGACCTACAATTATGACCCTAAATGCATATGTGAAGTTTTAAATAAATATCTTTAATAGTTATTGAGATATGTAAAACTTGCATGTAAACATTAACCAAGAGACTAAGTAGAAAAGGGGATATGAATCAGCCTTAATGCAAGATAGAGTTATGGAACTTGGTCAGTGACATACAATTATGACCCTCCAATTATGACCCTAAGTGCATGTGTAAAGTTTCAAGTAAATATCTTGGAATACCTTTTACCTTTAACCAAAATTACTAAGTTTCAAAGGGGCAAATAATTCTGCAAATATTGCAGGCAGAGTTATGCAATTATGCACACTGATGTACATTGTTACTACAAAAATGTGTTTTAAATTTCAATTGAATATCTCAAGCAATAATTGAGATATTTGACTTTACAAAAAAACTTTAACAAAAAAACTTTCTAAGTTCCAAAGGGGCATAATTCTGTCAATATTGTAGGCAGAGTTATCCCACTTGTCAATCTGATGTACCTTGTTACTATAAATAAGTATTGTAAGTTTCAATTGAATATCTAAGACTCAAGCAATAATTGAGATATTTGACTTTACAAAAAACTTAAACCAAAATTTCTAAGTTAAAAAGGGGCATAATTCTGTCAATATTGTAGGCAGAGTTATCCCACTTCTCAATCTGATGTACCTTGTTACTATAAATAAGTATTGTAAGTTTAAATTGAATATCTCAAGCAATAATTGAGATATTTGACTTTACAAAAAACTTTAACCAAAATTTCTAAGTTAAAAAGGGGCATAATTCTGTCAATATTGTAGGCAGAGTTATCCAACTTGTCTATCTGATGTACCTTGTTACTATAAATAAGTATTGTAAGTTTCAATTGAATATCTCAAGCAATAATTGAGATATTTGACTTTACAAAAAACTTTAACCAAAATTTCTAAGTTAAAAAGGGGCATAATTCTGTCAATATTGTAGGCAGAGTTATCAAACTTGGCAATCTGATGTACCTTGTTACTATAAATAAGTATTGTAAGTTTCAATTGAATATCTCAAGTAATAATTGAGATATTTGACTTTACAAAAAACTTTAACCAACGCAGACGCCGACGCGGACGCTGACGCCGACGCCGGGGCGACTACAATAGCTCTCATATTCTTCGAATAGTCGAGCTAATAATAATAATAAAGACTTTATTTAAAGAGGCAACATAGTTGGGCATGCCCAGTCTTCCCTATGAGCCTCTATCAAATATACAATGTACATAATATAAACATTTACAAACAAAAGGTATGATAAAACAACAACAAAATTACAAATACATTGTAGTTAAGAAACAAATAAAACGAAAATCTAGGGAAAAAACATTATCACATGTGTACATGTATAATTTTAGAAATCATAACACGGGAGGTGATATTTACATAAATACTGAATGTCATGCCTTAATACTTCACAAATAGTTAACAAAATACCTATTTTAATGAAGCACACCGATAATTGTATTCATCTTCACTTCTTTGTTATGAAATACGAGTTTATGTTACAAAATTTCTCAATTGTCTTGTACATGGCGGCCATTTTGTCATACTTTCGGTTAAGTTCTATTAATAATATCAACTCGAGGTCAGATTGATACAGATGTTTTCTGAGGCAAAGTTGTTGAATAGACTAATTGATATGCATTATTTATTGATTTGAATTGTATGTTTGTTCTAAGAATGAAATATTATTATATTATATTGTAATCTCAAACCACCCAATTTGCATACCAAATCCAAAATATTTTGGTACTCATTTGCGTATGCAAAGCTAATACCTGGTCTGGTCCAGCGTTCGTATCCCAAAACATAACTGCCCCTGTCCTTACTGTAGAATGGATGTACAAAATTTTGTCTCATCGAAATCTTTCATAAATTTCAATAAAAGTTTCATTCATTGAAAAAATTCATCTTGAAAAGGTATGTTGAAATATAAGATTTTTCCCGCAATCAGGAAGGATGTAAAAATAATATCTGTACTGTAAATTAAACTTTTATCGTAATCAGCTAATTTTTGTGAAAAAATACCTTTTTTGTTCACTTTCGTTTCTTTGTGAAATATTTTACTCAATAAAATGTGCAAGTCATTGTCAAGAACCAAAATATTTTACATTGTATTTTGGAAATTACACAGCTGTCTCCTTAATTAATGGAAGAATCCATTATTGAATAGGGAAATCAACTTCAATGTAGCTCTCAAATTTATGTTATTCTGATTGACTCTGTTTTGAATCACATTCACATTCAACAACCTTTTCATCTTTCTAATGCTTTAACAGAAAAATCTTCATAACAATGTCTGTTGAGACAAAAAATACAAGATACACTATCTCAATTTATCCCTGCAAAGAATGTCTATATAACCTTGCAATAAAAAACCCCTTTAACCCCCCAAAGAGAGACCAATTTTCAACTCTAGACCATAATTTGAATATACATTGTAGAAACCAACAAGCCAATGCCTTGTGAGAAATATCTAAGCTCTAGCCCTTACCATTTTGAAGTAGTGTTTTCATTTAGTTGCCATAGCAACTAAAGTTTAGCATGGAATGGAATTCTTTGAACAATCTGGATAGAGCTTCATACAAAGAGTATTCCTGCCAAGTTTCATTAACATTGCCCTTGTGGTATCATAGATGATGTCGTTTGAATAAAATGTGGACGGACACAGGACGCAAATGATGGGCCATCCTAATAGCTCACCTGCACTATGTGCAAGGTGAGCTAATAAGGAAAATCAATGACCCTCTGAGGGGGCAAATTTTGACACCAGGGCTTTGTAGAGTTTCATGAGATAATGCTACACACAAATATCTAAGCCTTGCACTTTCAGAGAAATTTTTTCAAGATTTCATTTCAAAAATTCTTTTTTAGCCTTCTGTCCCAGATGTTCATTTTAACAATTTAAGTAGAGCTTCATGCTAGGAACATCCCAGGAAAATTTCATCAAATTTGGCCCAGTGGTTTCTGAAAAGAAGTCGTTTCTATAAAAAGTTGATGAAGAAAGCACACGCTGATGGACAATGGACGCTAGACAAATTGCGATCACAAAAGCTAAAACGTTGAAAGTTTTCAATAAAAAGTTCTAGCTTGTTCTAATGAATTTCTTATGTAAACAAATTTTATTTTTCAAATAAGTCAAAGTGATAAGTATAAGTACTTACAAAAAGCAGTTGTTGTGGAATTTGTTGTAGCTAGCTAGAGTGATGAGACCACCCCAACATGGTGAAAGAGAGAAAAATATCTGGATTGCTGCATCACCCCATACCTGAAAATAATAGGCAACAACCAAATTTGTTGAATTAATATCGCCTGTTGAATGATTTGATATTAAAGTGAAACAAGAGCGCCATGATGGCCCTAGATCACTCCCCCCTGACCCATCAACCGCATCCAAGCAATGTCTCAGACAAGCATCCTGGCCAAGTTTGATGACAATTGAGTAAAAAATGTGACCTCTAGTGTGTTAAAAAGTTTTTTCCATATTTGGGCAATATGACCTAGTTTTTGACCGGAGATGACCCGTATTCAAACTTGACCTTAAAGTCATCAAAACAACCTTCCTGACCGATTTCCAGGAAATTTGGATCAAAACTGCAGCACCAGAGGGTTAACAAGCTTTTTCTATTTTCAGCTCCTGTGACCTAGTTTTAGGCTGGAGATGACCCATCTTCAAACTTGACCTAGAAATCATCAAAACAACCTTCTTGACAAATTTCCAGAATACTTGGATCAAAACTGCAGCCACTAGTGTTAACAAACTTTTTCTATTTTTAGCTCCTGTGACCAAGTTTTTGACCGGACATGACCTATATTCTAACTTCACCTAAAAACATCAAAACAACCTTTCTCACCAATTTCCAGGAAATTTGGATCAAAACTTCAGCCACTAGAGTGTTAACAAGCTTTTTCTATTTTTAGCCCCTGTGACCTAGTTTATGACTAGAGAAGACCCATCTTCGAACTTGACCCAGAAATAATCAAAACAATCTTCCTGACAAATTTCTAGAATATTTGGATAAAAACTGCAGCCACTAGTGTTAACAAGATTTTTCTATTTTTAGCTCCTGTTACCTAGTTTTTGACCGGAGTTAACACATATTCCTACTTGACCAAGAAATCATCAAAACAACATTCCTGACAAATTTCAAGAAGATTTCAATCAAAACTGCAGCCACTAGTGTTAACAAGATTTTTCTATTTTTAGCTCCAGTGACCTTGTTTTTGACCGGAGAGGACCTCTATTTTAACTTCAAAACGACCTACCTGACAAATTTCCAGAATATTTGGATCAAAACTGCAGCAACTAGAGTTTTAAAAAGCTTTTTCTATTTTTAGCTCCTGTGACCTAGTTTATGACCAGAGAAGACCCATCTTCGAACTTGACCTAGAAATCATCGAAACAATCTTCCTGACAAATTGGCAGAATATTTGGATAAAAATTGCAGTCACTAGAGTGTTAACAAGATTTTTCTATTTTTAGCTCCAGTGACCTTGTTTTTGACCGGAGATGACCTATATTCTAACTTCAAAACAACTTATCAGACAAATTTCCAGGATATTTGGATCAAAACTGCAGCCACTAGTGTTAACAAGCTTTTTCTTTTTTAACTCCTGTGACCTTGTTTTTGACCGGAGATGACCCATCTTCGAACTTCACCTAGAAATCATCGAAACAACCTACCTGACAAATTTCAAGAATATTTGGATCAAAACTGCAGCCACTAAAGTGTTAACAAGTTTTTTTCTATTTTTAGCTCCTGTGACCTAATTTTTGACCGGAGATTACCTATATTTGAACTTCACCTAGAAATCATCAAAACAACCTTTCTGACCAATTTCCAGGAAATTTGGAAAAAAACTTCAGCCACTAGAGTGTTAACAAGCTAAATTTTTAAGCTCCTGTTAAAAACACCTAGTTTATGACCTTCAAACCTGACCCAGAAATCATCAAAACAATCTTCCTGATGAATTTACAGAATTTGGATAAAAACTGCAGCCATTAGAGTGTTAACAAGATTTTTTCCTTTTTTTTAGCTCCTGTGACCTAGTTTTTGACCCAAGATAACCCATCTCCGAACTTGATCTATATTGCATTGAGACAAACATTCTGACAAAGTTTGATGACGATTCAATCAAAACTGTGACTGCTAGACTGTTAACAACCCAATTGTTGACGACGAATGACGACGCACACCGGACATAGCCCCATCACTATACCTCACCTTGAACACTTCGTGGTCAGGTGAGCTAACAAGAGGTTGGTGATGGTTCTTATATTGCTCACCTGATTATTGAGGCTCTTAATGATAACGAACAATTAATATTGTTAATTATGAATGAAAAGCAGATATAATGACATAATCGTATACTCATATCATAACGTTCATAAAACTTGTCCTAGAAGTCATAGAAGCAACCTTTCTGACCAATTTCCATTATATCTGGAATGAAAATATTACCTCTTGAGTGTAAACAAGGCTTTTTCATATTTTGGCTGTGTACCTAGTATTGACACCAGATAGACCATACTTACTTTTGAGCTAGTTAACATCTAAACAAGGCAGTCTGAAGAACAGCTAAATCCCCTTCCACAAGGGACATAAATGTGTACTTCTTGACCTTTACCAACCACAACCTTGATATTGTGCATGCATATCATAAGCATATTTGCTCATCATAAAAGTCTATTTCTGTTATTGACCCATTATATTCCACATTCATAAAGATACCTTTGTAGATTCTCTTATTTTGTTTGAATTTTTAGGTCAAGGTCTTGGTAATTATGGGTAATTTTACACTTCATAATTTATATTGACAAGTTTCTTAAATATTTGGTTATATCATGCTTTAGGCAAAACTAGAACTATCACTTAATGTGATTAATACCCCCACAAGACTGCTTCAGAAATGAGGAAGTTACTAGTAACAAAATAGCTTGCAAAAGAACTGAAATTGAGTTATGGTTGTGGGCAATTAAAGATAGTTGTGGTTCTTGTATGTTGCAATTCCTTTCAATGTCAATTGGCCATTGATGAAGTTTCATTACATTACTCTGTAATAAGTCCAAAAAGAGTTTGACCATACATGTCATAATGTCCAGGATGTCCGGGAAAGTCCCGGAAATGAGGTATCTGTCCCAGAGATGATTTATGTCCCTGTAAAAAAATAATTTAAAATAATCTACTTTGTAGCCAGAAATTTAAATTTTTCAAAAATCTAATTGTCAAGTTCTTCTAAACTATTCTAGAACGTTATAAAAGAACAATTAAACTTCATCACTTATATCTATGTGCCCCTTCCAATAAACAATTATTGGCAATAATTTTAATCAATTAAAAGATTAATTTTTTACCCTCTGTGGCTTCCTGAGTGGAGGTGTCATACACTGTAATTAACAACTGGCCAGTATAAATTTAATCCGCCTGCAGGCAGTGGTCAAACACCGTGAAAATTACCGCTAAATATGAGGTGATGAAATCTACAGGATTCAGGTAAACGGCATGGCTAATTGTCCTTAATTAACATGGCTTTATTCTATTCTCTGACTGATTGAATTTACAATGCCTAAATACTTAAGAAAAGATAGAAAAACTGTTAAAATTATTGACATTTTGTATTGTTTATGGTGTCATTAATTTGCAAGTAGTAAGTACCGGTTATATAGGTTGTATGCCACTATGTAAGTTAAAAAAAAATACATTTGCTGATCAATGCCCCACCTCCAAATGAAAAGTGTCCCGTAAATGAGTCTAAAAATAACTAGAACTATCACTAAATGTGATTAATACCCCCACAAGTCTGCTTCGGAAATGAGGATGTTACTAGTAACAGAATACCTTGAAAAAGAATTGAAACATAGAGTTATGGTTGTGGGCAATTAAAGATAATTGTGGTTCATGTATGTTGCATTTCCTTTCAATGTGGTTGGCCATTGATGAAGTTTAATTGAATTACTCTGTAATAAGTCCAGAAAGACAAAGAAAAAGAACAAAGGGCAATAACTCTATAAATACTGAAGATAGAGTTATAGTTCTTGTGCACTGCACTTCCTCTTATTGTGCTTGACCATTGTATGAAGTTGTTTTGGATTCCAACCAGTACGTTTTAAGTTATGCTCCGGACAAGGAAAAGTATCAAAGGGCAGTAACTCTGTATTTTGTCAAAATGGAGTTATGGCTCTTGTGCACTGCACTTCCTTTTAATGTCCTTGACAACTGTATGAAGTTGTACTGAATTCCAAACAGTAGTTTTCAAGTTATGCTCTAGACGAGGAAAAGTAACAAAGGGCAATAACTCTGTAATTAGTCAAGATGAAGTTATGGTTCTTGTGCACTGCACTTCCCCTTATTGTGCTTGACCATTGAATGAAGTTGTTTTGAATTCCAAACTGTAGTTTTCAAGTCATGCTCTGGACAAGGAAAAGTAACAAAGGGCAGTAACTCTGTAATTAGTCAAGATGGAGTTATGGTTCTTATGCACTGCACTTCCTCTCAATGTGCTTGACCATTGTATGAAGTTATAATGAATTCCAACAATAAGTTTTCCAGTTATGGTCCGGACAAAAGAAAGCAATGGAAAAGTAACAAAGGGCAATAACTCTGTAATTAGTCAAGATGGAGTTATGGTTCTTGTGCACTGCACTTCCCCTTATTGTGCTTGACCATTGTATGAAGTTGTTTTGAATTCCAACCAGTAGTTTTAAAGTCATGCTCTGGACAAGGAAAAGAAACAAAGGGCAGTAACTCTGTAATAAGTCAAAATGGAGTTATGGTTCTTGTGCACTGCACTTCCTCTCAATGTGCTGGACCATTGTATGAAGTTATAATGAATTCCAACAATTAGTCTTCAAGTTATGGTCCGGACAAAAGAAAGCAATGGAAAAGTAATAAAGGGCAATAACTCTGTAATTACTTTAGATAGAGTTATGGTTCTTATGCACTGCACTTCCTCTCAATGTGCTTGACCATTGTATGTAGTTATATTGAATTCCAACCATTAGTCTTCAAGTTATGGTCCGGACAAAAAAAAGAAGGCAATGGAAAAGCAACAAAGGGCAATAACTCTGTAATTACTTTAGATAGAGTTATGGTTCTTGTGCACTGCACTTCCCCTTATTGTGTTTGACAATTGTATGAAGTTGTTTTGAATTCCAACCAATAGTTTTCAAGTTATGCCATGGACAAGGAAAAGTAACAAAGGGCAATAACTCTGTAATTAGTCAAGATAGAGTTATGTTTCTTTCGCACTGCACTTCCTCTCAATGTGCTTGACCATTGTATGTAGTTATATTGAATTCCAACCATTAGTCTTCAAGTTATGCTCCGGACAAGGAAAATGCAACGGACAAAAAAAAAAGCAATGGAAAGGCAACAAAGGGCAATAACTCTGTAATTACTTTAGATAGAGTTATGGTTCTTGTGCACTGCACTTCCCCTTATTGTGTTTGACAATTGTATGAAGTTGTTTTGAATTCCAACCAGTAGTTTTCAAGTTATGCCCCGGACAAGGAAAAGTAACAAAGGGCAATAACTCTGTAATTAGTCATGATAGAGTTATGGTTCTTGTGCACTGCACTTCCTCTCAATGTGCTTGACCATTGTATGTAGTTATATTGAATTCCAACCATTAGTTTTCAAGTTATGCTCCGGACAAGGAAAATGCAACGGACGTCTGGACCGACCGACCGACCGACCGCCCGACCAACCGACCGACCGACCGACCACCGGGTGACTCCTATATACCCCCCCAAACTTCGTTTTTGGGGGTATAATGACTTGTATGTGCTTGACCCTTGAATGAAGTTTCATTGAATTCTAAACATTAGTTTTCAAGTTATCCACCTGACAAGGAAAAGAAACAAAGGGCAATAACTCTACAAATACTGAAGATGGAGTTATGCTTATTGTACACTGCACTTCTTCTCATTGCACTTGACCATTGTATGAAGTTGTATTGAATTCCAACTATTAGTTTTCAAGTTATGCACTGGACAAAAAAAGTAACCAAGGGCAATAACTGTAATTAGTCCAAATGGAGTTATGGTTCTTGTGCACTGCACTTCATTTCAACGCCCTTGACCATTGTATGAAGTTTCTTTGAGTTTCAACCATTAATTTTCAAGTAATGCACTGGACAATAAAAAGTAACAAAGGGCAAAATCTCTGCAACTAGTCAAGAAAGAGTTTTGGTTTCTGTGCACTGCACTTTCTCTCGATATACTTGACCATTGTATGAAATTTTATTGAATTCCAACAACTCGTTTTCAAGTTATGCTCTGGACAAAAAAGCAATGGAAAAGTAACAAAGGGCAATAACTCTATAATTACTCCGGACAGAGTTATGGTTCTTGTGCACTGCACTCCCTCTTATTGTGCTTGACCATTGTATGAAGTTGTTTTCAATTCCAACCATTTATTTTCAAGTTATGCACTGGACAAGAAAAAGTATCAAAGGGCAACAACTCTGTAATTTGTCAAGATGGAGTTATGGTTCTTGTGCACTGCATTTTCTCTCAATGTGCTTGACCTTTGTGTGAAGTTGTAATGAATTCCATCTCGTGGTTTTAAAGTTATGCTCTGGACAAGAAACAAGAGCGATCAGTGATCACATGTGTCGCCTCATGATGGCCAATTTCATGTTGGGACAAGTTTTGTGACAGACGGACAGACAGACGGACAGTGCACAACTAGACTTGGTACTGATCATTCCTGTAAAGTTTGGATAAAATTGCACCAATAGTTTATAAGGAGTAGTCCGGACAAACTTTTGTGTATCTGGCAACACACAGAAAAAAACACCTTTTTATCAAAGGGCCATAACTCGGCCAAAAATCATTCAACCGGAAAACCCGTGCAATATGCCCAAGGACTTGAGCTACAGATCAATCCAG
>NW_026860068.1:20000-47059 GCF_026571515.1 Ruditapes philippinarum
AACAACAACAAACAGCTGGGATCTCAGGAAGGTAAGAATTTCACGTGGCAGACTGTTTGACCAAAATTTTTATGAGTCATTTCAGTTTTTTCTTCTCTTTTAATCTCTACATGAACCATTTTCATGTTTCAATAATGAATTCAAAAATTACTGTTTGAGAAAATTTTCAAGTATAAATTGATAATATTGTGAGGTTAAGTTATTTTAAAATTACGTATTTTTCTTGCTTAGTTAACAAAATGATAAAGATAATTAAGTATTACTAGCACCATGGATAATTTACCATAATTATTTTTCCATTTTCACTAACATTAATTTTATTGAGGTCAATAACACATGTGTACATGTATAATTTTATAAATCATAACACGGGACGTCGGGAGGTGATATTTACATAAATACAGAATGTCATGCCTTAATACTTAACAAATAGTTAACAAAATACCTGTTTCAACGAAGCACACCGATAATTGTATTCATCTTCACTTCTTTGTTATGAAATATGAGTTTATGTTACAAAATTCTCAATTTTCTTGATTGGCGGACGTTTCGTCATGTACTTCCGGTTTAGTATAATCTATAATCTCAACTCGAGGTCAGATTGATACAGATGTTTTCTGAGGCAATTTTTTTCTATAGACTGACTGGTATGCATTATTTAATGATTCGAATCATATGTTTGTTCTCAGAATGAAATATTATGACATAATTCGTTCATCAGTAGGTGCGGTGTAGCTATATGATTTTTCCCGCAAACCGGAAGGATAAAAAATGTAATAACCGTACTGTAAATTAAATTTTTATCTTAATCAACTAATTTTTGTGGAAAAAAACAACATTTTTTGTTCACTTTCGTTTCTTTGTGTAATTTCATACACAATAAAATGTGCAAGTCATTGACAAGAACCGAAATATTTTACATTGTATTTCGGAAATGACAAAGTCTTCCTTTCTGATGATATTACGAAATTAATGGAAGAATCAATTATTGAATGGGGAAATCAACTTCACTGTAGCTCTCAAATTTGTGCTATTCTGATCGACTCTGTTTTGAATTAACATTAACATTCATTAAACTTTTCATCCTTCTTATGCTTTAAAAGAAAAATCTTCATAACAATGTCTGTTGAGACAAAAAATATAAGATACACTGTCTCAATTTATCCCTACAAAGAAAGTCTAAATAACCTTGCAATAAAAAAAACCTTTAACTCCCAAAATAGAGACCAATTTTGAACTTTAGACCTTAATTTGAATACACTTTGTAGGAACTAACAAGCTTATGCCTTGTATGAAATATCTAAGCTCTAGCCCTTTCCATTTTGAAGTATAAGAACTTTTAAGTTTTTCTTTTAGTTGCCATAGCAACCAGAGTTTAGCATGGAATGGCATTCTTTGAACAATCTTGATAGAGCTTCATACAATGAGTATTCCTGCCAAGTTTCATTAATATTGGCCAAGTGGTATTGTAGAAGATGTCGTTTCAATAAAATGTGGCCGGACGCCGGACGCATTTGGTTGGCCATCCTAAAAGCTGACCTGTACTTTGTGCAAGGTGAGCTAAAAAGCAATGGAAAAGTAACAAAGGGCAATAACTCTATAATAACTCTGGATAGAGTTATGGTTCTTGTGCACTGCACTTTCTCTTATTGTGCTTGACCATTGTATGAAGTTGCATTGAATCAAACCATTAATTTTTCAAGTTATGCACTGGACAAGAAAAAGTTTCAAAGGGCAATTACTCTGTAATTTGTCGAAATGCAAGCCCACTTTCTAAAACTTCTTTTGTCGCGGGTATTATTTACAATGCATTATTTATTTTAGACAGTAACCTTGACCTTGAAATTAGGGGTCCAAAAACAATCCCAAGCTAGGTCTCTTCTCAAGCTAACTATATGCCAAGTTTAATAACAATAAATAACTCTAGTTATTGTTCCAAAACCTGTCTTTATTTCTACTAACAGTGACCTTGATCTTGACCCCAGCAAATCCAAAAGTAATCCAAATTAGGGTTTCCACATCTGGTTGCAATTTCAATAACTCATTCCTAAGTAACAATGACCTTGGCCTCAGGGTATCAAAGCAATCCCAACAACAGTCTTCATATAAGCTTGCTGTATACCAGGTTTGTTTACAATATCTCATTGTTCTGAAAACCATGAAGTGGACCAACCAACAGACAAGCCAACTCCTATATATCAGTGATTTTTTTTTGGTTTATTTTGACCCTGAAATAAGGCCTTTTCACAATGCCAAAAACACATAAAAAAATTCACAAAAATGTGTAAAAAATTCACAATTGGCAAAATAAAGAACTGAAAAATGACAATCTTGAGAATTTGATTGATATATTTGAGGGAATAAAAAGAAGAAAGCTTAAACTATGAATATAATTCTTAAAATTTATGAATAAAGTGACTACAGGTAATGATTTATTCTTATTTATTTTTTCACAATTTGACAGATTATTGCGCTAAAAATTCACAATTTCAGGGGTATGGGTTGTTGCCAAAACAGTAAAAAAAATCACTGTATATCCCCCTAAACTCTCCTTTGTGGTGGTATAATAAACATTAATCATTATTGTCAAACTGGCAACGAATAAGACTTGATACTTACAAAGGTTATTGCTAACATAATTAAAGGGGTATTAAAAACACTCAATGATGATAGCCTTTTATTAAAGGGTGATATATTGGTGAAAATGTAAGATTTCTTTATGATGTGATAAGAGTATGTAGAAAGGAATGATAAACAAGGAAATTTATTATTTGCTGATTTTGAAAGTGCATTCAATAGCATAAATTATAATTGAGTATTCAAAATTTGGGACCAAACTTAATAGCATGGATCGAGTTTATTTACAAAAGACCCACAAGTTGCATTGCCTTCAATGGCTTTTTGTTTAAACCATTCAATTATAAAAGAAGAGTAACACATGGATGTCCATTATCTCCTTCAATTATATATATAATATAATGAAATTCAATGATTGTCAATAGCTATAAGACAATATATATATAATTGAATGATTGTCAATAGCTCATAGACAAAACTAGAACTATCACTAAATGTGATTAATACCCCCACAAGACTGCTTCGGAAATGAGGATGTTACTAGTAACAGAATATCTTGTAAAAGAATTGAAATATAGAGTTATGGTTGTGGGCAATTAAAGATAGTTGTGGTTCTTATATGTTGCATTTCCTTTCAATGTGGTTGGCCATTGATGAAGTTTAATTGAATTACTCTGTAATAAGTCCAAAAAGACAAAGAAAAGGTACAAAGGGCAATAACTCTATAGATACTGAAGATAGAGTTATAGTTATTGTGCACTGCACTTCCTCTTATTGTGCTTGACCATTGTATGAAGTTGTCTTGAATTCCAACAAGTACGTTTCAAGTTATGCTCCTGACAAGGAAAAGTATCAAAGGGCAGTAACTCTGTATTTTGTCAAAATGGAGTTATGGCTCTTGTGCACTGCACTTCCTTTTAATGTTCTTGACAACTGTATGAAGTTGTATTGAATTCCAAACAGTAGTTTTCAAGTTATGCTCTGGACAAGGAAAAGTAACAAAGGGCAATAACTCTGTGATTAGTCAAGATGGAGTTATGGTTCTTGTGCACTGCACTTCCTCTCAATGTGCTTGACCATTGTATGAAGTTATATTGAATTCCAACCATTAGTCTTCAAGTTATGGTCCGGACAAAAAAGGCAATAGAAAAATAACAAAGGGCAATAACTCTGTAATTACTTTAGATAGAGTTATGGTTCATGTGCACTGCACTTCCCCTTATTGTGTTTGACAATTGTATGAAGTTGTTTTGAATTCCAACCAGTAGTTTTCAAGTTATGCTCTGGACAAGGAAAAGTAACAAAGGGCAATAACTCTGTAATTAGTCAAGATAGAGTTATGGTTCTTATGCACTGCACTTCCTCTCAATGTGCTTGACCATTGTATGGAGTTATATTGAATTCCAACTATTAGTCTTCAAGTTATGGTCCGGACAAAAAAAGCAATGGAAAAGTAACAAAGGGCAATAACTCTGTAATTAGTCAAGATAGAGTTATGGTTCTTATGCACTGCACTTCCTCTCAATGTGCTTGACCATTGTATGTAGTTATATTGAATTCAAACTATTAGTCCGGACAAAAAAAAAGCAATGGAAAAGCAACAAAGGGCAATAACTCTGTAATTACTTTAGATAGAGTTATGGTTCTTGTGCACTGCACTTCCCCTTATTGTGTTTGACAATTGTATAAAGTTGTTTTGAATTCCAACCAGTAGTTTTCAAGTTATGCCCCGGACAAGGAAAAGTAACAAAGGGCAATAACTCTGCAATTAGTCCAGATAGAGTTATGGTTCTTGTGCAATGCACTTCCTCTCAAAAAGCTTGACCATTGTATGTAGTTATATTGAATTCAAACTATTAGTCTTCAAGTTATGGTCCAGACAAAAAAAAAGCAATGGAAAAGCAACAAAGGGCAATAACTCTGTAATTACTTTAGATAGAGTTATGGTTCTTGTGCACTGCACTTCCCCTTATTGTGTTTGACAATTGTATGAAGTTGTTTTGAATTTCAACCAGTAGTTTTCAAGTTATGCCCCGGACAAGGAAAAGTAACAGAGGGCAACCGACCGACCGCCCGACCGACCACCGGGTGACTCCTATATACCCCCCCAAACTTCGTTTTTAGGGGTATAACAACAAGAGCTGTCAGAAGGACAGCATGCTTGACTATTCTTAGTGCCTGTAATAATGGGACATATTATTGTAAAATAGCTTGATTCAGTGACCTCCTCATGTAGACAGGTTGAGATTATGATGGTGAACAAGTGTGCAAAGTCTTAAAGCCATATCTTGATGGATCATCTGAGGTGGTAAACAAACAATAACATAAAGTCAAGGTCAAAAAAGGGGCATAATTCTGTCACTATGCTTGCTAGAGTTACCTCCTCCAGTGTAGAAAACATTAATAAAGTCTTAAGCTATATCTTGATGGATTATCTGAGGTGGTAAGCAAACTTTAACATAAATTCTAAGTTGAAACAAGAGGGTCATGATGGCTCTTACATCACTCACCTAATTATGAAGGCTCAATCCCATTTTATTTCGGCTGTGTGACCTATTTTTTGACCATAGATTACCCATATTCAAACTTGACCAAAATCGCCAAAACAACCTTTCTAACCAATTTTCAGGATATTTGAATCACAACAGCAGCCTCTAAGGTGTAAACAAGGTTTTCCAATATAAGGGCTATGTGACCTTGTTTCTTAACACAAGTGACCCATATTTGAACTTGACCTGGAAATCATCATAACAAATTTTCTGACCAATTTCCAGGATATTTGTACAGGAACAGTAGCCCCTAGAGTGTTTTCCAATATGTAGGCTGTGTGACCTAGTATTTGACCCAAGGTGACCCATTTTAGTACTTGACCAAGTAATCACCAGAAATTACACCAAAAAGCAAGAAAGTAGGTCAAACAGTGTCAATAATATCAAAAATAGGTCAGCTGATATCAAAATGCAATTCAACATCAAAAATTACACCCCTGGTCCAGATTTCAAGTCATTAAATAAAAAAAGAGTTGGCCAGGCTATATCAAAATTATCAAAAGTAGGCCAATTGATATCAAAATTCAATTCAGGATCTGAAATTACACCCCTTGTCAAAATTTCAAGTCTGTTCATCAAAAAACAAGAAACTAGGTCAAACGATATCATTAATATCTAAAGTAGGTCAGTAGATTTCAAAATTCAATTCGGCATCAGAAATTACATTCGTGGTCAAAATTTCAAGTCTGTATATCAAAAAAAAGAGAAAAAAGGTCAAATGGTTTTAGAAAATATCAAAACAGCTCAATTGATATCAAAAATTAAATTACACACATGAAACAGGTATCCGGTTCAAAATGAAAAAAAAAAATATGACAATTTTTATCAAATTTCAATAAAAGATCAAGATGGCCCTAAATCGCTCATCTGACCTATCGAACTCATCCGAGCAATGACTTAAGACACAAGCATCCTGACCAAGTTTGATTACAATTGAGTAAAAAATGTGTCCTCTAGAGTGTTAACAAGGTTTTCCATATTTAGGCAGAGTGACCTTGTTTTAGACCAAAGGTGACCCATATTCGAACTTGACCTAGAAATCATCAAAACAAACTTTCAGACCAATGTCCAGGGTACTTGGATCATAACAGAAGCCAATAGAGTGTTAACAAGATTTTTCTATTTTTAGCTTCTGTGACCTAGATTTTGACCCCAGAGAAAC
This sequence comes from Ruditapes philippinarum, assembly GCF_026571515.1. Taxonomy (NCBI): domain Eukaryota; kingdom Metazoa; phylum Mollusca; class Bivalvia; order Venerida; family Veneridae; genus Ruditapes; species Ruditapes philippinarum. Next base: position 26,289 of record NW_026860068.1, read on the forward strand.
CATATTCTGACTTGACCTAGAAATCATCAAAAGAATCTTCCTGACCAATTTACAGAATAGTTGGATCAAAACTGCAGCCACTAAAGTGTTAACAAGATTTTTCTATTTCTAGCTCCTGTGACCTAGTTTTCCACCATAAATGACCCATATTCAAACTTGACCTAGAAATTATCAAAACAACCTTTCTGATCAATTTGCAGGATATTTGGATCAAAACTGCAGACACTAGTGTGTTTACAAGATTTTTCTTATTTTAGCTCCTGTGACCTAGTTTTTGAATGGAGAAGACCCATACTTGAACTTGACCTAGAAATCATCAAAAAAACCTACCTGACCAATTTCAAGAATAATTGGATCAAAACTGCAGCATCTAGAGTGTTAACAAGATTGTTCTACTTTTAGATCCTTTGACCTAGATGGCCCATATTCGAACTTGACCTAGAAATCATACAAACAACTTTCCTGATCAATTTCCAGGATATTTGGATCAAAACTGCAGCCACTAAAGTGTTAACAAGGTTTTTCTATTTTTAGCTCCAGTGACCTAGTTTTTGTCCACGGATAACCCATATTCCAACTTGAAATATAAGTCATCAAAACAACCTTCTTGGTCAATTTCAAGGATATTTGGATCATAACTGCAGCCACTAGATCATTAAGAAGATTTTTATTATTTTTGGCTTCTTTAACCTAGATTTTGACCATATTAGAACTTGACCTATTAATCATCAAAGCAACCTCCCTGACCAATTTCCAAAATATTTGGATCAAAACTGCAGCTACTAGAATGTTAACAAGATTTTCCATTTTTAGCTCCTGTGACATAGTTTATGACCATAGATGACCCGTATTCGAACTTGACCTAGAAATCATCCAAACAACTTACCTGATCAATTTCTAGGATATTTGGATCAAAACGGAAGCCACTAAGGTGTTTACAAGATTTTTCTATTTTTAGCTCCCGTAACCTAGTTTTTAACCCAAAACAACCCATATTTGAACTTGACATAGAAATCATCACAACAACCTTCCTGACCAATTTCAAGAATATTTGGAGCTATAAATATCTAAGCTCTAGACCTTGCACTTTCAGAAGATTTTTAAAGATTTCATTTCAAAAAAACTATTTTTAGCCCTCCTGACTCCGATGTTCAATTCAGCAGAATCATTTTTACAATTTTAGTAGAGCTTCATGCTACAAACATCCCAGGAAAATTTCATCAAATTTGGCCCAGTGGTTTCTGAGAAGAAGTTGTTTGTATTAAAAGTTGATGACGTTCGCACTGACGGACAATGGATGTCGGACAAATTGTGATCACAAAACCTCACCTTGCGCACTTTGTGCTCAGGTGAGCTAAAAAGGGGCATAATTCTGTCCAAATGCTTGACAGAGTTACCTGCTGTGTACAGGTAGGGAAAATGATGGTGAACAAGTGTGCAAAGTTTCAAAGCCATATGTCAATGGACTTTCTCAGGTAGTACCCAAACTTTAACATAAGTGGTTACTCTGACACATACTCTCGGGGGACTGGAAAGCACTCCAGATTCTCCGAATATTTAAGCTAAAAATTGAAAGATTTGTTGCAAAACAGTAAAAGACTTTGAAAAATGCTGGATAAAACTAATAGAATTTTTTAATATCTAAAAAAATACTTGCAGAGAGAAAAACTACCAAAACAGTTTATTTACTCTTTTTCCCTTTTCTTGTGTATTTTTATACATGTACATAAGTGGGCCTCTTAACTTCATTCAATGTCTTAAATCTCTACTACTAATAATTACAAACATTATTAATGTAATTTGATATCTATGTAAATGCTCTAGTTATTCTTCACTTGAAAATAAATGGGCTAAATAATTTATCAAAATTGGTTGATTACACACTGAAAACCAACCTCAAACTTGTATACACCTTTCAACTTTCTTTGTAATGGTGGTTTTATTAAGCATAAAATTTATAATTTAAATTTCAGTTCAGTAAGGAAAAACTACATATATATAGATTTCTGAACCAAACATATAAACGCAATTAACTAAGATATACATACTTTGGCTTCACCAAGTTTATGCCACTGTGGTTTGAAATAATAGATGATTCCATTGAGAGACCCTGGTAGTGTTAAACTTCTAATCAACAGTATCATCAGCACTATGTATGGGAAAAATGCTGTGAAATATGCAGCCTGAAATAACAAAACCAAAAGCACATAATTAAACAGAAGTAAAACATATTTAACTAATGTAATAATAGAGATCAGTGACCACATGGGTCACCTCATGATAGCCAATTGCATGTTACAGGTACTGTTCAGCAGGAGACACAAAAATCATCAACAGGGCAAAACACATTTTTTAAACAAGGGCCATAACTCAACCAAAACAAAATTGCATTTGTAAAAAATGCTATGCCACCATATTAATACAAAACTAAACAGTAGTGTAAGAGAGAAAACTTTTTGTTTGTTTCTGAACTTTGCCATAATGCAGTTGTGTCTAGTGAATTTGGTGGTCAAGGTCACATTTCACATGGCTTAAATTTGATGACTGACAAAGGACAAGACAGTAAGTCATGTTGTCAAACTCTAGGTCAGCTGATATCTAAGTTCAATTTACATCTTAATCTGTGCACTTGGTCCAAATTTCATAGATGTACATGCAAAGGACAAAAAAGTAGGTCACTTGTCAAAATCTAGGTCAGCTGACATTAAAATTCAATTTTGCATCACAAACTGTGCATATGGTCCAAATTTCATGGCTGTACATCAAATGATAAAAAAGTAGGTCACTGTCCCCTTCGGCTGGGCAAAATTTTGACCTAAGGGTTTAATTCAAACAATATTGATACAGGTCCACTAGACAATGTTTCATGTCAAATATCTAACATGTGGCTTTCTTCTATTCAGAATACATTTGTTTTAGTTTCTGTTTTTACTATATGTACATAATGAAAATCAATGTCCCATAGGGCTGGGCCAATTTGAACCCCAGGGCTATAATTTGAACACTCTTGTTAAAGGTTCACTATGCAGTGTTTCATGCAAAGCAACCCCAACAGTGCCAATTTTCACACTAGGGGCAAAATTTAAACAACTTTGGTAGAGTATCTTGTACCTTCAGACAATCAGATTTTTTTACTATATGTACATAGTGAAAATCAAAGACCCCAGGTGGGGCCAATTTTTACCCCAGGGCTATTAATTTGAAAAATCTTGGTAGAGGTCTACCAGACAATGCCTAATGCAAAATATCTAATCTCTAGCCTTTGTCAATAAGGGAACCCTATGACCCCCTGGGCAGGGCCAATTTTGACACTAGGTGCAAAATTTGAACAACTTGAGGATTACCTATAAATGATATTATATACCAAATATCAAAGCTCTAAGCCTTGTACATTCAGACAAGAAGATTTTTAAGTTTTTACTATATGTACATAGGGAAAATCAATGACCCCTTGGATGGTGCCAATTTAGACAAGGGCTACAATTTGAACAATCTTCACTACACAATGTTTCATGCCCAATATCTAACCTTTAGCTTTTGTCAATACTGAGAAGAAGATTTTAATTTTTTTTACTATATACATATAAGGAAAACCGATGACCCCTCTGGGTCAGGCCAATTTGGACAATAGGGGCAAAATTTGTACAACTTTGGTAGAGGACCTACAGATGATATTATATACCAAATATCAAAGCTCTAAGCCTTGTATTTTCAGACAAGAGGTACTTTATGAACATAGTGAACATCTATGACCACCGGGGGCAGGGCCAATTTTGACCCAAGGGCTATAATTTGAACAATCTTAGTAGAGGTCCACTACACAATGTTTCATGCCAAATTTCTAACCTCTAGCTTTTGTCAATTCCTCCAAGAAGATGATTTTTAAGTTTTTACTATATTCATACAAAGACCTATAACCTCCTGGGCAAGGCCAATTTTAGCTCTAGGCTTATATTTTGGTAGAGGTCTAAGAGACAATCCCTTATGCAAAATATCTATGCTCTAGGCCTTATGGGTCTTTACAGGAAGATTTTTTTTCCCTATAATTCTTTTTGGTTGCCATGGCAACCAGATTTCTGCATGGAATGGAAATTTTTAAACAGCTTTGGAAGCTCTTCACCGCTAAGTTTGGTTGAAATTGGACTAGTGGTTTTTAACAAGAAGATTTTTTAAGTTCACTATATAATCTAGGGGTGTCACAGACAAAATGCTAACCTTTTAAATAGCAAAGGTTTTTTTTCTTCTTCATATAACTTCTACCCTAAAAAGGTACTGTTCCCAATAGAAAATAGTTTAAATTCCAACTAGAACTCCGCGAGTCGGATGTGTCGCCTTGTGAACAATATAGTTTAGGAGAAATGGCCAGGACAAAAATGAAATATGAAAACTAACAAAGGGCAATAACTCAAAAAATAATAAGTGCAGAGCAGCAGTTTCTGTGCACTGCACTTCTTATCAATAAGATCTATCATTCTATGAAGTTTCAAGTCCATATCTTTTATAATTTATGAGAAATAGCCTGGACAAAAATAAAGTATGAAAATTAATAAAGGGTAATAACTCACAAATAAGAAGTGCAGAGTACCGGTTCTTGTACACTGCACTTTTTCTTAATGAGATCTATCATCCTATGAAGTTTCATGTCCATAGCTTTCATACTTGAGGAGAAATGACCAGGACAAAAATAAAGTAAGAAAATCAACAAAGGGCAATAACTCAAAAAATAAGAAATGCAGAGTATCAGTTCTTATGCACTGCACTTCTTCTTAATGAGATCTATCATCCTATGAAGTTTCAAGTCCATAGCTTTTATACTTTAGGAGAAATGGCCCGGACAAAATTAAAGTATGAAAATTAACAAAGGGCAATAACTAAAAAAATAAGAAATGCAGAGTACCTGTTCTTGTGCAATGCACTTCTTCTTAATGAGATCTATCATCCTATGAAGTTTCAAGTCCATGGCTTTTATACATTAGGAGAAACGACCCGGACAAAAATAAAGTATGAAAATAACAAAGGGCAATAACTCAAAAATTAAGAACTGCAGAGTACCGGTCCTTGTGCACTGCACTTCGGGTTATTGAAAGAAGCATGCATACCAAGTTTGAAGTCAATCAGACTTATAGTGACTGAGTTATGCTCCGGACAAGCTTTAGGGGACGCCGACACCGCCGACAAAAGTAACCCCTATATGTCGCCTTTTCAAGGCGACACAAAAATGGCTCTTCAAAATTCCCACAAGACCAAGTGATTTCTCTGAAATCATTTAAATCCAACATATTCATATAAATCACCACTCAATAGTTCACCTGGACAGTGGAAGCTGTTAGCTGTCTTTATTCACTATGACTTATCTAATTTGTAGCCATGATGGCCCTGAAATCGCTCACCTATATATAGGCCCCTGGGCCAAGGCCAATTTTAAACCAGGGGCTTTTATTTGAACAAACTTGGTAGACACCCATTAGAAGATGTTTCATGATAAATATCTAAGCCCTAGCTCTTTCGGGTTTTTATCAGAAGATTTTTTAAGTTTATACTATATTTTAAGTTATTGAGCGGACAAGCTTTTTTAGTCAAGGCCCCTGTGACCTTGACCTTTGAACCAGTGTAATAACAAGAGGGCCATGATGGCCCTGAGGTCGCTCACCTGAATATAGGCCCCCCCAACCCCCCCCCCCCCAAACGTTGCAGGGCCAATTTAACCCAAAGGCTTTTATTTGCACAAACTTGGTAGACACCATTAAGAAGATGTTTCATGCTAAACATCTAAGCTCTAGCTCATTGGGCTTTATTGAAAGAAGATTTTTTTAAAGTTTTACTATACACATATAGGGAAAAACAATGACCCCCCCCCCCCCCCCTTGCCGGTTTTGACCCCAGGGCTTTAATTTGAACAAAATTGGTAGACATTCACTAGAAGATATTTCATTCTTAGTATCTAAACTCTAGCTCTTTGGGTTTTTATAAGAAGATTTTTTAAGTTTTTACTATACACATATAAGGAAAATCAATTACCCCCAGGGCAGGGCCAATTTTAACCTTAGGGCCTTTATTTGCATTAACTTGGTAGACACCCATAAGATGTTTCATGCTAAATATCTTAGCTCTATCTCTTTGGGGAGCTCTTCGGGGTTTTTAAAAGAAGATTTTTTAAAGTTTTTACTATATACATAAAGGGAAAAACAATGACCCCCCTGGGGCAGAGTCAATTTTTACCCCAAGGCTTTTTTTTGAGGACACTTGGTAAACACCCACTAGAAGACGTTTCATGCTTAATATCTAAGCTCTAGCTGTTTTGGTTTTTTTAAAAGAGGATTTTTTAAGTTTTTACTATATACAAATAAGGAAAATCAATGACCCCCTTTGGGCGGTGCCAATTTTTACCCCAGGGCTTTCATTTGAACAAACTTGGTACACACCCACTAGAGGATGTTTCTTGCTAAATATCTAAGCTCTAGCTATTTGGGTTTTTTAAAAAGAAGATTTTTTAAAGTTTTTACTATATACAAATAAGGAAAATAAATGACCCCCTGGGGCGGGCCAATTTTGACCCCAAGGCATTTATTTGAACAAACTTGGTAGACACTGACTACCTGTTTAAACTGATAAATGTGACACCCCTAATATAATCTCTATGACACACACACATGCACGCACACCAACACACACAAATGAATCACTATATGCAACCGCATCGCAAATGATGCGCTGGCACACGCAAATAGTTGAATCGCCATATGCCATGTGGCATAAAAATGTTCAGTATTACCTTTCCACCAGACTTGATTCCTTTAGCAAGACAGAAACAAACAAGTATCCATGCTAGAAGAAGGCAAAGAGCAAGCTCCCACTTCACTGTTCCCACATCATGAACACCTTCTGTTATATCCAACACAACTTTGCTGTAGAAAATATTATGAATTCAAAGTATAATGTTATATTTCTTGACAAGAGCTGTCAGTAATAGAAACTAGAACTGCCACTGTCATGGCGTGAATACCCCCGCATACCACTTTATCAGAAACAACAGTGGCCATTGAGAGCTCAAGGACAACCTCCCTGCCAAATCTGAGGTTACTAAGCCAGTGCATTGCTAAGTTATGTATTCTACATGCTTCAAATGTGAAAATGTCAAAGTCAATACACTGAGGACAGGCATTCTTAAGCATTTGAGCAGACAAACTTATTATAGTAAAAAATCCCTGTGACTTTGACCTTTGACAGTCACCTTAAAATCAATAAGGGCCATCTACTAGTCATAAACAACATCAATACCAAATATAAAGACTGTGGGTCAAAGGTTTCTTAAGTTATTGGGTAAACTTTTGAAGTCAAAGTCCCTGTGACCTTGACCTTTGACCCAGTGACCTGAAAATCAATAGGGGTCATCTACTAATCATGACTAACCCCCATGCCAAATATGAACACTGTGGGTCAAAGGAATCTTTAGTTATTGGGTGGACAAGCTTTTTTTACTCAAGGCCCCTGTGACCTTGACCTTGACCCAGTAACCTCAAAATCAATAGGGATCATCTATTAGTCATGACTAACCTCCATGCCAAATATGAACACTGTGGGTCAAAGGAATCTAAAGTCATTGGGCGAACAAGCTTTTCTAAGTCAAGGCCCCTGTGACCTTGACCTTTGACCCAGCAACCTCAAAATCAGTAGGGGTCATCTACTAATCATGACTTAACTCCATGCCAAATATGAATACTATGGGTCAAAGGAATCTTAAGTTATTGGGCGGACAAGCTTTTTTTAGTCAAGGCCCCTGTGACCTTGACCTTTGACCCAGCAACCTCAAAATCAATAGGGGTCATCTAATAGTCATGACTAACCTCCATGCCAAATATAAAGACTGTGGGTCAAAGGAATCCTAAGTAATTTGGCGGACAACGAAAAACTGACGGATGTCCGGACAGACGAGCTGATTCCAGTATACCCCCCAAACAATTTCGTTGTGCGGGGGGATAACTATATCAATGTCAATGTTTTCTGTTGATTAATAATCGATATATATTTGAACAAAAGCCACCGCAGGGAGTGGGCAACCCTTGACTTTTTACTTTTTCTTAAAGCAAACAAAAGAAATGTTTGAACAATCTTAATGTTTCCTTTTTATAAATTTAAATCGTCTGTCTTGTCACATTAGTTTTGTCAAAGTATGAATCCTTTCAATATATATCGGCATGTGTATTACAGAAGAAAGAAAAAAGAACAAGATTGCATTTGAGAAAAATGCTATGCCACCGCAATAAAACAACACTAAATAGTAGTGTAGGAACAGATTTTTTTGTTTCTATACAATTGAAAATTGTCATAATGCATATCTAATTCTTATTATCAGATTAGTCCCGGGTGTAGATTTTCCGAGGTTTATGAAAAAAACCATGGAAACTGCTTCAAAAACCTTGGAAATAAACCAGTTTTACAAGGTTTTTTTTTAATTCCGAGGTTTTTATTAAAACCTTGGAAACTTTATCCAAGGTTTTTGTATAAAAATCCTTGGAAATAAAGAAAACCTTGGAAACTACCTCGGAATTAAACACTCTGCCAAAAATCAGCTCGGAAAAAGCTTGGAAATAAGAACTTTGTCATTTTTTTGCTCGGAAAAGAACTTAGAAAATTTACGTAAAATTTGTTGGAAACACTTTGCCAATATTTAGCTTGGAAATGACCTCGGATAATTGAACTTAACTAAATTTCATCTCGGAAAATATTAAGACATAATCATGATTTAACTTATAATGGGCATCAAAAGCAATAATCAACAGTTAAAGCAAACTAAGATAACAACCTGACTGTAGATTGCCAATGGATATTTTTTAATCCATGGTCAGAGAAAACAATTGTCCAACAGCATGGAAAGGAGAGATTTGGTCCAGGGAATCAATTTTTAGTATGGACATTGTCAATGGCCAACTTCCTTTTCAATAAATTTGTACTTTAATCTTCTGAAGCCATTTTGGGGAGGAATCAATTAAAAAAATTTAAGTGTGAAAAACATGGAAAAGTTAAATACAATGTAAATTCCTTGTTGCCATAAAATACCTTTTATTAATGGCTATAAAGGTATTGTAACTAATCATAATAAGATAAAGATTATTCAAATAACTGATGATCAGAAAGACTTTAAAATTTTATTTTTTTTATTTTCATATTTTTTTTTTATTATTTATAATTATTGTTACTAGATATCTTCTCCATTTTTAAGAATAGATAAAAGAGCAAAACTTATAATTATAGAAAAAGAAACAATCAGTGTTTATGTCTATTAGTTTCCAAATGCATCAGTATTTTTCCTGCAGTTTCTTTCTATATATAGACTTAACTTAGGGTTTCTTGACAGCCTGTAAGCAACACTGAAATAAGAATGCTATTAATCTTTAATATATGTTTTATGCCATATAAAACAGTATATTCTACTAAGCAAGTCTGTGACATACATTCAGATTACAATTTACTCTGCCATTAATTATGTGTACAATAAACATAAATAGTTATTAATTGTCCTTTAAATATAATTATGTACAATTGAATGTATGAAATATAATAACCAGTATGCTTGTTAATTTCTTATAATTAGGATAAATAAATACTGCATCCACTAAGATTTCACACACAGAATATAACACACTGATCAGATAAAACTAATGGCACCCCAGGTGGTTCCCTTTATCTATGCATGATCAATCTTCTCATTGAGCATTCTGGGATAGACCAGATTGTTCCATGTGATTATTCAGGGGGAATCTGGGATTTTATACAATCCAAAACAGTCTAAAATGACACTGCAACTGTGATTCTCTTTCAAGAACTTATTATAATTTTCAAGTTTTACTTTTATTTATCATTTGATATATTTGTACCTTCAATAAATGTCCAAAAAAAATGATGATGGCTTTGATATTTTGGGATCACCCCTGTTTCACATTATGATTGCCCCTTCAGTTATACTGTTGAAAAATTTGAATCTCAGGCATTAATGGGTCAAGTGGTTATAGTTGGAAATAGTGCAAACCTGGATTTATTTTAAGCAATTTTGGAGATATCTTGTTTTATTAATGTTAGGGAGCATATTTTGGAATTTTCAAAGAAAACATTTATCTAAGTGTGACAAGATTCAGAAAATGTTTGGTTGTTGTAATTGAACCTAAAGATCAATGACCTGGGACAGGAAGATAAACAAAAGAAACAAGATAGTTAAAATGTTCAGGTAAATAATTTTAGATACATTTATGCATAAAATCTGTTGTTGTTGTTTTTTTCAAATAAGTATTAAATACAAACTATTTTAGATCTATATTTTTAACCTAAATGTAAGCTAGTTTAAATACAATTGTTTAGAGGATATTTTATGAGTATAAATGCTATGTTTGTCTATGATTGTATTGAACAAGATGAGTGCATTAAACTATGATGACATTATTTATAAACTTTCATCTTTCATCTATTATTTGAATCTACAAATTTTAATTACAGAGTCAGCTTGTAAGCAAGTTTGCAGGAATGTTCCAAACTATCCAGCTTTGCTGTGTTTTATCATAGTATAAAGCAGAGGAATATAATGGAATGTCATTGGCATTGGCACCGTGTCAAGTGATTAAGGAAGCCAACTGTAGACCAGGAAAGGCTTCAAGGAATATACTACAGTAAGTTTTTGTTTTAAAACTAGGTTTTGAAAGTTTCAATTTGAAATTTGAATGAATGAAGGTTTCTGGAACTGATTTTTTTATTGATACTTTGTTGGAAATGCTGTTAATGTTACATGATGAATCACCTTATGAAAAGCGTTATCTTTTGCAATATTTTTGGAGTGCTTTAGGTTGTAACATCCAGTATGACATAATTTAAAATAATAGTAACAGACATCGTTTCTTTTCTTAACATCGCAGAATTGTCACACTGCTTACCAAAGTTTTCTTGAAATCCTAACACTTTAAGTACTGATGAAGAAAAAATAGAAATCAACATGAAAAAAATTAAATTCACTATTTCAAAACAGTAGACAAACATTTAAAAGTAACTACAGAAAAGGTCATTTGAAAATATTAAAGCCTTCATTTTAAGCAAAGGTCTTAAACAACTTGTCATTCAAGTAGTTTTGGATCACTCAAAAGATGTATTTCTTTTCACAAAAGTGCTGATTTTTTAAAACAATATATATCAACAGTGAACTGATATTTTTGTCTATGGAAACGTTTAAGGAACGTATCATTTTTTTTATTGATTAATAAAAAAGAAATTAAATGATGTAATTCTGATTGCCTACACATACTGAACTGTCCTGAGTATAACCACAGGTGTTCCTTAATCCTGGGCTGGATAGCTCCCTCAGAGGGAAGAAGCCCATCCTGGCTTCAGGAGTCAAAAATACAATGTTGCAAGGCAAGTAGTTTGAAGTCTTTGATCCTGACCACATGGAGAGGGAAGCGCCCAGTGGTGATTTTATATAATTGTTTTTCTAACTTCTTTCAATGGCTGTACTTTATTAAATATTTACTTTATTTATTTCAGGAATTGTATCCTGGAGCATTTTCCACATGTGACCCCTGTGATGGTGAGGGAAAAACTAAGGAACACTTTAAAATCATGGAGAGTGAACAGGAATTCAAAAGATAGATATTTGAATACATTAAAATATAGCCGGATACCAAAAAATTATAACTGAACATTGATTGTAATATTTACCATTAAAGACTATAACTAACTTAACTTTTCATTTGTAGTGCATTACTATTTACTTCACACTGACATTAAATGTTTCAGTGAGTCATGTGATCATTTTTTGCTCTGTATTATTATAAAGAAGTTTCTTAATTCCTTAAAAGGACAATATAATTGCTCTTTTCAGAATATTTCATTGGATGTTATATTTTCTTATTTTCCATGGATATTCTAGAAATTTCCAAGGTTTTTGCTCAAATAAACCTTGGAAAATTCTCTGATGCCCTTAAGTAAGAATCCTCGAAAATATAACAGTATTCCCAGTTGTGAGAAACTTTCCGAGGTTTTCATTTAAAAACCTTGGAAAACAAACCACGGAAACACTTTAAAAATCCATGGAAATCGTTCCAATACTCCGAGGTCACTCATTTTCCAAGGTTTTCTAAAAAAAATCCTCGGAAATTATTTTACGAGGTTTTTATTCTGAAATCCTTGGAAATTGTTCCAATACTCCGAGGTCATACTTTTTACGAGGTTTTTTTTAATAAAAACTCGGAAATTTTTTACAAGGTTTTTCACCCTCTCCCTATTTTTCCAAGGTTTTTTAATAGCAAAGTTTTGCATTTTCTTGTTCCAATACTCCGAGGTTTTTTTCCAAGGATTTTGAGCCAAAAACCTTGGAAAATCTACACCCGGGATGGTTAAATCTATTGTTAACTCAATAAAAGATCAGAGTAGGAATATATCAATGCACTTGAGTCTAGTGAATTTGGTGGTGAAGGTCATATTTCACACAGACTAAAATTTCATGACTGCATCAAAGGACAACATGTAATACACTTTGTCAAAATCTAGGTCAGCTGATATCAAAGTTCACTTTTAATTTTGACACTAGAGGCAAAATTTGAACAACTTTGGTAGAGTACCTATATATGATATCATTTAACAAATATTAAAGCTCTAAGCCTTGTACCTTCAGACAATAAGATTTTTTTGATTTTTTACTATATGTATATATTGAAAATCAATGACCCCGAGGCGGGGGAAATTTTGACCCCAGGGCTATAATTTGAACAATCTGGGTAGAGGTCTATCAGACAATGCCTTATGCAAAATATCTAAGCTCTAGGCCATTTGGGTCTTTACAAGAAGGTATTTTAAATTTTTACTATATGTACATATAGTGAAAATCCATGACCCCCGGGGCAGGGCTGATTTTGACCCCAAGGCTATAATTTGAACAATATTGGTAGAGGTCTACCAGACAATGCCTTATGCAAAATATCTAAGCTCTAGGCCTATGGGTCTTTACAAAAAGGTATTTTAAGTTTTTTACTATATGTACATATAGTGAAAATCAATGACCCCCGGGGTGGGGCCGATTTTGACCCCAGGGCTATAATTTGAACAATCTTGGTAGAGGTCTACCAGACAATGCCTTATGCAAAATATCTAAGCTCTAGGCCTTTTGGGTCTTTACAAGAAGATTTTTTAAATTTATTCTTATAATTCCTTTTGGTTGCCATGGCAACCAGATTTCTGCATGGAATTAAATTCTTTGAACAACTTTGGAAGCCCTTCACCCAAGGATCAATCCTGCCAAGTTTGGTTGAAATTGGACTAGTGGTTTTTCACAAGAAGATTTTTTAAGTTCACTATATAATCTATATAACACACACACACACACAAACAAACAAACGAACAAACACACACACACACAGGTGAATCGCTATATGCCACCACATCGCAGATGCTGCGGTGGCATAAAAAGATATAAATGTATGTGTATATAAAAATATATATACAAATATATTTACGCAATATATATATATATATATATATATATATGTATATATATATATATATATATATATAGGTTTGTGAAAAATATTTGCATCTACAAAATACCTTTCAAAAAACACTGGATCCAAAGAAGGATACAAGAACGTGGAAAAAACAATAAATTTGGAGAAAATAAACGTTCATACAGTGCTAAAGTATAAATACTGTATAGTATCAAAGATTGAACATCAATCTTTGATACTATACAGTACACACGTATTGAGATTTTGTGCTCGATTGTGTGCACATTATACATGTAATACACCCCTGATGAAGGCATAATACGCCGAAAGTACTTGGTATTTATACTTTAGCACTGTATGAACGTTTATTTTCTCCAAATTATATATATATATATATATATATATATATATATATATGGTCATTTAATGCACAAATCTGTGAAAATTCAATAATTTCACCTTCAAGGTCAAGGTCATAAAAGAGCCAAGGTCAATTTGAGTTTGATAAACAGGAAGGTCTTGTCCTTAAAAATGTTCTGTTATAATATGAAGTCAATCCATTCAATAATAGCAAAGTTACAGCCAGTTACAGCCAAAAAAATGAAAATTTCAATAATTTGACCTTCAAAGTCAAGGTCATTCATGAGTGAAGGTCAAGATCTGTCTGGTTATTTCAAAGGGCTATCCTTGAAGATTATTATGTTTAAGTTTGAAGACAATCCATTCTAAAATAACAAAGTTACAGCCAATAATAGCCAATAAAATGAAAATTTGAATAATTTGACCTTCAAAGTCAAGGTCATTTATGAGTGAAGGTCAAGGTCTGTCTAATTATTTTAAAAGGGCTATCCTTGAAGATTATTATAGTCAAGTTTGAAGACAATCTATTCAAAAATAACAAAGTTACAGTCAATAATAGCAAGAACAAGTAAAATTTGGACTTTTGACCTTGAAGGTCAAGGTCATTTATGGATGGGGGTCAAGGTTAGTGTGGTCTACTGAAAGGCCATGTCCCACGGGTTGTTGTGGCCAAGTATGAAGACAATACACCAAGAATTAAAAAAGTTATGATCCAGGTACAAGTTTGCTGACGGCAACGGCATTGGCACCAGCAACGCCGCCAGGACTATAACAATACCTCTACTTTTTTTTTCAAAAAAAACTAGAACTATCACTAAATGTGATTAATACCCCCACAAGTCTGCTTCGGAAATGAGGATGTTACTAGTAACAGAATACCTTGTAATAGAATTGAAACATAGAGTTATGGTTGTGGGTAATTAAAGATAATTGTGGTTCATGTATGTTGCATTTCCTTTCAATGTGGTTGGCCATTGATGAAGTTTAATTGAATTACTCTGTAATAAGTCCAGAAAGACAAAGAAAAAGAACAAAGGGCAATAACTCTATAAATACTGAAGATAGAGTTATAGTTCTTGTGCACTGCACTTCCTCTTATTGTGCTTGACCATTGTATGAAGTTGTTTTAAATTCCAACCAGTACGTTTTAAGTTATGCTCCGGACAAGGAAAAGTATCAAAGGGCAGTAACTCTGTATTTTGTCAAAATGGAGTTATGGCTCTTGTGCACTGCACTTCCTTTTAATGTCCTTGACAACTGTATGAAGTTGTACTGAATTCCAAACAGTAGTTTTCAAGTTATGCTCTGGAAAAGGAAATGTAACAAAGGGCAATAACTCTGTAATTAGTCAAGATGGAGTTATGGTTCTTGTGCACTGCACTTCCCCTTATTGTGCTTGACCATTGTATGAAGTTGTTTTGAATTCCAACCAGTAGTTTTAAAGTCATGCTCTGGACAAGGAAAAGAAACAAAGGGCAGTAACTCTGTAATAAGTCAAAATGGAGTTATGGTTCTTGTGCACTGCACTTCCTCTCAATGTGCTGGACCATTGTATGAAGTTATAATGAATTGCAACAATTAGTCTTCAAGTTTTGGTCCGGACAAAAGAAAGCAATGGAAAAGTAATAAAGGGCAATAACTCTGTAATAACTTTAGATAGAGTTATGGTTCTTATGCACTGCACTTCCTCTCAATGTGCTTGACCATTGTATGTAGTTATATTGAATTCCAACCATTAGTCTTCAAGTTATGGTCCGGACAAAAAAAAGAAGGCAATGGAAAAGCAACAAAGGGCAATAACTCTGTAATTACTTTAGATAGAGTTATGGTTCTTGTGCACTGCACTTCCCCTTATTGTGTTTGACAATTGTATGAAGTTGTTTTGAATTCCAACCAGTAGTTTTCAAGTTATGCCACAGACAAGGAAAAGTAACAAAGGGCAATAACTCTGTAATTAGTCAAGATAGAGTTATGTTTCTTACGCACTGCACTTCCTTTCAATGTGCTTGACCATTGTATGTAGTTATATTGAATTCCAACCATTAGTCTTCAAGTTATGCTCCGGACAAGGAAAATGCAACGGACAAAAAAAAAGCAATGGAAAAGCAACAAAGGGCAATAACTCTGTAATTACTTTAGATAGAGTTATGGTTCATGTGCACTGCACTTCCCCTTATTGTGTTTGACAATTGTATGAAGTTGTTTTGAATTCCAACCAGTAGTTTTCAAGTTATGCCCCGGACAAGGAAAAGTAACAAAGGGCAATAACTCTGTAATTAGTCAAGATAGAGTTATGGTTCTTGTGCACTGCACTTCCTCTCAATGTGCTTGACCATTGTATGTAGTTATATTGAATTCCAACCATTAGTTTTCAAGTTATGCTCCGGACAAGGAAAATGCAACGGACGTCTGGACCGACCGACCGACCGCCCGACCGACCAACCGACCGACCGACCGACCACCGGGTGACTCCTATATACCCCCCCAAACTTCGTTTTTGGGGGTATAAAAAAGTCGAGCTAAACAAACAATTATTCTGACTAATGAATAAGATGTCTAGAAAATATAAAAAATTCATCCAAAACGTATATAATATAAACAGACCATTTCCCAATAACTGATTTTAAACTGTGAATTTCTGGTAATGAATAACAAAATATGAAACTAGAACTTGTCATAAAAACAAACGTCTCCCAAAACTATCTATGGTGACTCCTGCAAATTTTGATGGAAATCCTGCCAGCAGTTTAACCTGTGATAGCCAGGCAGGATTTTCCTATGTTTAGCTCTGGGAATTATTTTGTGCTTGCAGCACAACATGCCAGCAATATGCACAACTAGGGATGGTAATGATCGATCATGTGAAGTTTCATTGAAATTCCACCAACAGTTTCACCTGTGAAAGCAGGACAAGATTTTCTATTTATATCTCTAGCTCAAATTTTGTGCAGCGAAAAGGAACATGCTGGTGCTATGAACAACTAAGGCTGGCACTGATAATTCTTGTGCTGTTTTCATTGAAATCCCACCCAAGATTTTTCTATTTAGAGCTCTGACGGCCATTTTGTGCAGCAAAGCGAAACATGCCGGCGATATGTACAACTAGGGATTGTACTGATCACCAGCAGTTTGACCTGTAAGAATCTGGACACTATTTTTAGCTCTGGTGGCCATTTTGTACAGCGAAGCTGAACGTGCTACCGATGGTACGGATGGTTTTAATCACTTCTTTGGTTGATATCCCACCTGCAGTTTTACCTGTGCAAGCCAGAAAATATTTTTCTATTTTTAGCTCTAGTGGTCTTTTTGTGAACAACAAGAGATGGTACTGATCATTCCTTTGCAGTTTTGATTGAAATCCCACCAGTAGTTTGACCTGTGAAAGCCGTACAAGATTTTTCTATTTGAAGCTCTGGCGGCCTTTTTTATCCAGCAAAGCAGAACATGCTAGAACATACAGATGGTTTTAATCACTCCTGTAAAGTTTGGTTGAAATTCCACCAGTAGTTTCACCCGTGAAGGCAGGACAAGATTTTTCCATTTTTAGCTCTGGTGGCCATTTTGTGCAGCGAAGCGAAATGTGCTGGCCATGTGCATAACTAGGGACAGTACTGATCACTCCTGAAAAGTTTGGTTGAAATCCAACCAGTAGTTGAAAGCTGAATAAATTTTTTCTATTTTTAGCTCTGGCTGCCATTTTCTGCAGCGAAACGGAACATGCTGGTATATATGTGCACAACAAGAGATAGTGCTGATCACTTCTGTAAAGTTTGGTTGAAATCCTACCAGTAGTTTGACCTGTGAAGCCTGGACAAGATTTTTCTATTTTTAGCTCTGGTGGCCATTTTGTGCAGCAAAGCGGAACATGCCTGTGAAGTGCAAAACTAGGGATAGTACTGATCACTCTTGTAAAATTTGGTTGAAATCCCACCAGTAGCTTACAATGTGAAGGCCTAACCAAGCTGAATGTGGATGTATGGTATTTAGGGTCATAATTTATATTTATGAACAACCATAAGATGATACGATGGTTGTCCAAAAAATTCGTGCACTGCAGTTATTGTCGTAAGAGTTATTGATAGAAAAACAATAATTATATATCATTTGAAGGGGAGACATATCTCAAATAAGAAAACAAAAGAAAAAAACTTGTAACCAGCAATATTGTGAAAATGAATCGTCATTCAGTTACCTTGGTAACGTAATACTGGCGCACGATAAACTAGAACTGCCACTGTCATGGCGTGAATACCCCCTTATACCACTTTGTCAGAATCAACAGTGGCCATTTAGAGCTCAAGGACAACGTCCCTGCCAAATCTGAGGTTACAAAGCCAGTGCTATGTATTCTACATGCTTCAAATGTGAAAATGTCAAAATCAATAAACTGCGGACAGGCATTCTTAAGCAATTGAGGGGAAAAGCTTTTTTTAGTCGACCTTTGACCCAGTGACCCTCAAAATCAATAGGGGTCACCTTATAGTCATGATCAACCTCAATGCCAAATATGAAGACTGTGGGTCAAAGGAATATTAAGTTAATTGGGTGGACAATCTTTTTGAAGTCGAAGTCCATGTGACCTTGATCTTTGACCCAGTGACCTTAAAATAAATAGGGGTCACCTACTAATCATGACTAACCCACATGCCAAATATGAAGACTGTGGGTCAAAGGAATCTTAAGTTATTGAGCGGACAAGCTTTTTTAGTCAAGGCCCCTGTGACCTTGACCTTTGAACCAGTGTAATAACAAGAGGGCCATGATGGCCCTGAGGTCACTCACCTGTATATAGGCCCCCCCCCCAAACGTTGCAGGGCCAATTTAACCCAAAGGCTTTTATTTGCACAAACTCGGTAGACACCCATAAGAAGATGTTTCATGCTAAACATCTAAGCTCTAGCTCATTGGGCTTTATTGAAAGAAGATTTTTTTAAAGTTTTTACTATACACATATAGTTAAAAACAAAGACACCCCTGGGGCCGGGCCAGTTTTGACCCCAGGGCTTTTATTTGAACAAACTTTGTAGACACTTACTAGAAGATGTTTCATGCTTAATATCTAAACTCTAGCTATTTGGGTTTTTTCAAAGAAGATTTTTAAGTTTTTGCTATACACATATAAAGAAAATCAATGACCCCCGGGGCGGGGCCAATTTTCACCCCAGGTCTTTTATTTGAACAAACTTTGTAGACACTCACTAAAAGATGTTTCATGCTTAATATCTTAACTCTAGCTATTTTGGTTTTTTCAAAGAAGATTTTTTAAGTTTTTGCTATACACATATAAGGAAAATCAATGAGCCCCGGGGCGGTGCCAATTTTGACCCCAGGGCTTTTATTTGAACAAACTTGGTAGACACCTATTAGAACATGTTTCATGCTAAATATCTTAGCCATAGCTCTTTGAGTTCTTTAAAAGAAGATTTTTTAAGTTTTTACTATATGCATATAGGGAAAATCAATGATCCCCCGGGGCGGGGCCAATTTTGACCCCAGGGCTTTTATTTGAACAAACTTGGTAGACACTTATTAGAACATGTTTCATGCTAAATATCTTAGCTTTAACTCTTTTGGTTCTTTAAAAGAAGATTTTTTAAGTTTTTACTATATGCATATAGGGAAAATCAATGACCCCCCGGGGCGGGGCCAATTTTGACCCCAGGGCTTTTATTTGAACAAACTTGGTAGACACCCATTAGAACATGTTTCATGCTAAATATCTTAGCTGTAGCTCTTTTGGTTCTTTAAAAGAAGATTTTTTAAGTTTTTACTATATGTATATAGGGAAAATCAATGACCCCCCCCGGGCAGGGCCAATTTTGACCCCAGGGCTTTTATTTGAACAAACTTGGTAGACACTCACTAGAAGATGTTTCATACCAAATATCTAAGCTCTAGCTCTTATGGTTTTTTAAAAGAAGATATTTAAAGTTTTTTCTTTCGGTTGCCATGGCAACCAGAGTTCTGCATGGAATTAAATTCTTTGAACAATTTTTAAAGGTGACCACCAAAGGAACATTCCTGTGAAGTTTGGATGAAATTGGCTTAGTGGTTTATGAGGAGATGTCATTTAAAGTAAAAGTTTACGGACGGACGACGGAAGGACGGACGGACGACGGACGGACGGACGACGGACGGACGCCGGACGAAAAGCGATCACAAAAGCTCACCCTGTCACTTTGTGACAGGTGAGCTAAAAATAAGTAGGGGTCATCTACTTATCATGACTAACCTCCATGCCAAATATGAAGACTGTAGGTCAAAGGTTTCTTAAGTTATTGGGCCGACAAACTATTTGAAGTCAAAGTCCCTGTGACCTTGACCTTTGACCCAGTGACCTCAAAATCAAAAGGGGTCATTTACTAATCATGACTAACCTCCATGCCAAATATGAAGACTGAGGGTCAAAAGAATCTTAAGTTATTGGGCAGACAAGCTTTTTATAGTCAAGGCCCCTGTGACCTTGACCTTTGACCCAGTCAACTAAAAATCAATAGGGGTTATCTACTCGTCATGACTAACCTCCATGCCAAATATGAAGACTGTGGATCAAAGGTTTCTTAATTTATTGGGCGGACAAACTTTTTAAAGTCAAAGTCCCTGTGACCTTGACCTTTGACCCGGTGACCTCAAAATCAATAGGGGTCATCTACTAATCATGACTAACCTCCATGCAAAATATGAAGACTGTGGGTCCAAGGAATCTTAAGTTATTGGGCGGACAAGCTTTTTGAAGTCAAGGCCCCTGTGTGACCTTTGACCTGGTGACCTCAAAATCAATACGGGTGATCTACTCATCATGACTAACCTCCATGCCAAATATGAAGACTGTGGGTCCAAGGAATCTTAAGTTATTGGGCGGACAAGCTTTTTGCAGTCAAGGCCCCTGTTGACCTTGACTTTGACTGGTGATCTCAAAATCAATAAGGGCAT